>NW_028123689.1:0-7500 GCF_965194805.1 Balaenoptera borealis
CAGTGATACTGGTCTGTAATTTTCTTTTTTTGTAGTGTCTTTGTCTGGTTTTGGTATCAGGGTGATGGTGGCCTCATAGAATGAGTTTGGGAGTGTTCTTTCCTCTGCAATTTTTTGGAAGAGTTTGAGAAGGATGGGTGTTAGCTCTTCTCTAAATGTTTGATAGAATTCACCTGTGAAGCCATCTGGTCCTGGACTTTTGTTTGTTGGAAGATTTTTAATCACAGTTTCAATTTCATTACTTGTGATTGGTCTGTTCATATTTTCTGTTTCTTCCTGGTTCAGTCTTGGAAGGTTATACCTTTCTAAGAATTTGTCCATTTCTTCCAGGTTGTCCATTTTATTGGCATAAAGTTGCCTGTAGTAGTCTCTTAGGATGCTTTGTATTTCTGCGGTGTCTGTTGTAACTTCTCCTTTCTCATTTCTGATTTTATTGATTTGAGTCCTCTCCCTCTTTTTCTTGATGAGTCTGGCTAATGGCTTATCAATTTTGTTTATCTTCTCAAAGAACCAACTTTTAGTTTTATTGATCTTTGCTATTGTTTTCATTGTTTCTATTTCATTTATTTCTGCTCTGATCTTTATGATTTCTTTCCTTCGGCTAACTTTGGGTTTTGTTTGTTCTTCTTTCTCTAGTTTCTTTAGGTGTAAGGTTAGATTGTTTACTTGAGATTTTTCTTGTTTCTTTAGGTAGGCTTGTATAGCTATAAACTTCCCTCTTAGAACTGCTTTTGCTGCATCCCATAGGTTTTGGGTCGTCGTGTTTTCATTGTCATTTGTCTCTAGGTATTTTTTTATTTCCTCTTTGATTTCTTCAGTGATCTCTTGGTTATTTAGTAACGTATTGTTTAGCCTCCATGTGTTTGTCTTCTTTACGTTTTTTTTTCCCTGTAATTCATTTCTAATCTCATAGCGTTGTGGTCAGAAAAGATGCTTGATATGATTTCAATTTTCTTAAATTTACTGAGGCTTGATTTGTGACCCAAGATGTGATCTATCCTGGAGAATGTTCCGTGCGCACTTGAGAAGAACGTGTAATCTGCTGTTTTTGGATGGAATGTCCTATATATATCAATTAAATCTATCTGGTCTATTGTGTCATTTAAAGCTTCTGTTTCCTTATTTATTTTCATTTTGGATGATCTGTCCATTGGTGTAAGTGAGGTGTTAAAGTCCCCCACTATTACTGTGTTACTGTTGATTTCCTCTTTTATAGCTGTTAGCAGTTGCCTTATGTATTGAGGTGCTCCTATGTTGGGTGCATATATATTTATAATTGTTATATCTTCTTCTTGGATTGATCCCTGGATCATTATGTAGTGTCCTTCCTTGTCTCTTGTAACATTCTTTATTTTAAAGTCTATTTTATCTGATATGAGTATAGCTCCTCCAGCTTTCTTTTGATTTCCATTTGCATGGAATATCTTTTTCCATCCCCTTACTTTCAGTCTGTATGTGTCCCTAGGTCTAAAGTGGGTCTCTTGTAGACAGCATATATATGGGTCTTGTTTTTGTATCCATTCAGCCAGTCTATGTCTTTTGGTTGGGGCATTTAATCCATTCACGTTTAAGGTAATTATCGATATGTATGTTCCTATGACCATTTTCTTAATTGTTTTGGGTTTGTTTTTGTAGGTCCTTTTCTTCTCTTGTGTTTCCCACTTAGAGAAGTTCCTTTAGCATTTGTTGTAGAGCTGGTTTGGTGGTGCTGAATTCTCGTAGCTTTTGCTTGTCTGTAAAGCTTTTGATTTCTCCATCAAATCTAAATGAGATCCTTGCTGGGTAGAGTAATCTTGGTTGTAGGTTCTTCCCTTTCAGCACTTTAAGTATATCATGCCACTCCCTTCTGGCTTGCAGAGTTTCTGCTGAGAAATCAGCTGTTAACCTTATGGGAGTTCCCTTGTATGTTATTTGTTGGTTTTCCCTTGCTGCTTTCAATAATTTTTCTTTGTCTTTAATTTTCGCCACTTTGATTACTATGTGTCTCGGCGTGTTTCTCCTTGGGTTTATTCTGTATGGGACTCTCTGCACTTCCTGGACTTGGGTGGCTATTTCCTTTCCCATGTTAGGGAAGTTTTCGACTATAATCTCTTCAAATATTTTCTCTGGTCCTTTCTCTCTCTCTTCTCCTTCTGGGACCCCTATAATGCGAATGTTGTTGCATTTAATGTTGTCCCAGAGGTCTCTTAGGCTGTCTTCATTTCTTTTCATTCTTTTTTCTTTAGTCTGTTCCGCAGCAGTGAATTCCACCATTCTGTCTTCCAGGTCACTTATCCGTTCTTCTGCCTCAGTTATTCTGCTATTGATTCCTTCTAGTGTAGTTTTCATTTCAGTTATTGTATTGGTCATCTCTGTTTGTTTGTTCTTTAATTCTTCTAGGCCTTTGTTAATCATTTCTTGCATCTTCTCAATCTTTGCCTCCATTCTTATTCTGAAGTCCTGGATCATCTTCACTATCATTATTCTGAATTCTTTTTCTGGAAGGTTGCCTATCTCCACTTCATTTAGTTGTTTTTCTGGGGTTTTTTCTTCTTCCTTCATCTGGTACATAGCCCTCTGCCTTTTCATCTTCTCTATCTTTCTGTAACTGTGGTTTTTGGTCCACAGGCTGCAGGATTGTAGTTTCTCTTGCTTCTGCTGTCTGCCCTCTGGTGGTTGAGGCTATCTAAGAGGCTTGATGGGAGGCTCTGGTCCTGACTATTTCTTAAAATCTCATTGATAGGTATTTAATATGATTTTTAAAAATTTATTTATTTATTTAATTTATTTATTTTTGGCTGCATTGGGTCTTCCTTGCTGCGTGTGTGCTTTCTCCAGTTGCGGTGAGCGGGGGCTACTCTTCGTTGCGGTGCGTGGGCTTCTCATTGCGGTGGCTTCTCTTGTTACGGAGCACGGGCTCTAGGCGCGCGGGCTTCAGTAGTTGGGGCACGAGGACTCAGTAGTTGTGGCTTTTGGGCTCTAGAGCGCAGGCTCAGTAGTTGTGGCGCACGGGCTTCATTGCTCCGCGGCGTGTGGGAACTTCCCGGACCAGGGCTTGAACCCTTGACCCCTGCATTGGCAGGCGGATTCTTAACCACTGCGCCAGCAGGGAAGCCCAGGCTCCAGCCTTTTTAAAAATGTGTTCCTTCCACCTTCGTGGAGCAGGCGTAGGGGATGGGGAGGAGTGAGAACCCGATTGGCAGGGGTCCGGTCGCAACCCCGGAAGGGGACGGGGGACGATCTAAGAGGTGGCACCGGGCCACAGTCGACCCCCAGTGACAGCTAACAGCTGCAGTGCTGCCCCTTCCTGCCCCAGGACCTGAGCTCAGGTCCCGGGGCGGCTGGAGAAACGCACTGTTTTTGGTGAGATGCTCTTACTTACTGTGTGGAGCTGCTCCGGCGACCATGCCCCGCAGGGCCCTGTGCCCGTCCTCCCTGCCCCCTGCCCAGGGCTCGGAGAACAGCAGTCTCTGCGGGGCAACCTGCTTCCAAGTCCTTCAGTGACCACGGAGGACTGGGAACGGGCTGGGCTACCGGGGAGCCTGGGCACCCAACCCCTGAGCTCAGCCCTGGGGGCTCCCGTGAGGGCAGGGGCTGGGGGCTGCGGGCGGTGAGCGGAGGGGCCTCCAGCCGGCATCAGCCTGGGCCCTGGACCCGGGGAAAGGCCTCACCCTCTCAGTCCTGACCTGCCGCTCAGGAACCCTGTGGCCCACCAGCCCGAGGCCTGTGTCGCCCGCCACGGACTGCCCGGTGCACGGCTGGGGTGCCAACGCCACACCTGGATTTTGCACGGGGACCATCTGGGGGCTCGGTGCACAGGAAGACGAGCGGCCCCCAGGCCCCGACACGCCCCTTCCATATCCATCGAGAGGTGCCTGATGGAAGGCCGGCTGTGCTCCTTTTCAAGCCCCAGGGAATTCACACGAACAGCCCTCCCGGCCACGGGGTGCCTGCCCACCGGCTCTGGGCCTGCGACCAGCCCAGAACACAGAAGGCACCGAAGTGGGTGCAGGGAGCTGAGCCGGGGCTGCAGAAGGGCAGACACCACAGCCTGGTCCACAACCGACTGCCCTAGGGCGGGTGAGAACGGGCGGGCAGGCTGAGGGGAGGGCAGAGCGTGGCACGGCCTGCCCGCCTGGGCCACGGGGAGAAGGTCGGGGCGCCGCCCGCGCGCTCGCTCCGCTGCCTGGCGTCCTTTGTGGGGGCGAAGGGCCGGAGGCAGGGCTCCCGAGGAGCTCAAAGGCCCGGGAAGGACACACGGGATGGTCCAGAGCCACCCTACCGCTCCAGTGGTGCAGCACCCTCTCTGAATTCCTACTGCCACCAAAACACATCCCTAAGGCCTTTGGGAAGAATCGCTAGGACCCAGGAAGGCAGCCCCCTGCTGTGGTCCAGACTTCAGCAGCTGCCGATGATCAGAGGGAGCCAGCCGGCCGGCCTTGAGCAGGAGGACAGGACACGGGGACAGGGACAGCCACAGCCGGGCTTCCCACAGCTGTGCCCACCGCCAGAACCAGCTCCAGCCAATCACAGCCCCCGAGATGCCAAACAGTGACGGGCGAGAGGCTGGCAGGAAACTGACACCCCCTCACTGGAGAGCCTGCCCGGCCGGGGTGCAGGGCACCATCCCCGTCTGCACTCACCCCACAGCTCAGCCGTCTCCCAGTGACCCAGACGCGTCACCACGGCCCCAGGGCTGATCCCCGACCAAGGTCAGAACTCCCCCCGGTGTGACGGCCCCCATGCCACTCCTGTGGTGGAAGGGACGGCAGGCAGAGACCAGGAGTAGAGTCTTTTTATTAACGGCTGCGTTTTCAAAGAACCGTTTTGTTACCAGGAAAGCTCCCCAGGAAGGGATTGCATTAGTGCAACAAGGGGGAGCCTTGATGCCAGGCTCTCCAGACACTTCCAGGTGGAGACTTTTGGCCTAGGCCGGCCACCGGGGACTCAGGGGCTGGGAGGACACGCGGCCCCTCCCCCGCCCCGACGGGGCGCTAAGGCACCCGGTCCGCCTGGGTGGGCAAAACCCCGTGCCTTCAGCAGGCCGGCGGCTTGCAGCCCTCAACCTGCAGCCCTTTGCTCAGGAGGAAGGCGTCCTGCGTGGGGTCACAACCCAGGAAGAGCTTCACCATGCCCTTGGCATCCTCGGAGCCCCCTGGCCTCAGAATGCAGCTTCTGTAGTCCATGGCAACCTGACGAGAGGGGGTGGGGCTGCAGGAGGGTGGAGCACCCCCTTCACTGAGGGTGTGGGTGTGGCCACCTCTGCTGTGACTCAACAAAGGGCAGGGGAGCAGGGGAGCAGGGGGTCCAGGGCAGGGCCCTCAGAGCCTGGCAGGCCCAGGCGGGCGGCACAAGCATCTAGGCCCAGGCCAAGGACCTCCGTGCAGACCGGCCTCTCACCTTGCCACTCAGGACGCCCTCCCGCTTGAAACGTGTGTGGAACGTGTCCGCGGAGTACACCTCGCTGCACAGGTAGCCATAGGACTGGGCGTCGTAGCTTCCTGCCAGGTGGCCGAAGGTCGCAAGCAGGTGGGTCCCTGGGACACACGCGGAGAAGCTCCTGCCCGGCCCCCTGGCCGCTCCGTGCCCCTTCCCCAGAGAGGGGGCCTCAAAGCAGCCCTGTCTGAGTCCCCTGCCACTAGAGGGAGTATTGGCCCAACACTTCTAGAAAACGGGGACCTGGCGGGCAACTCAGTGGAGGGACACCAATAAATTTTTGCCGACTTTCTGCTGAAGCTCACGAGGGTTCACCCCTAAGCCTCTTACAAGGTCAGCTGCCCGAGGCTCTGAGGGATGAGTCAGGGCTCACCTTCCAGCACGGGGAGAGCGCGGGTTCAAGCGCTCACGAGGGAGTGAACTGCGTCTCCGCACCGACACGCACGGGCAAACCTCGTCGACGCGTTCCGTCCGGGATATGAAGCCCTCTCCTGCCTCTTCCAGGCTCTCCAGAAAGCACGTGCAGATACGCCCACCCCACCCTCGGACTCCGCGGGCCACAGCTGGAGGGACCAGGCCAGGAACCGAGGCAGGAAGAGGCCAGAGGTCAGCGGGCCTCGGCCAGAGCCCGTCAGTCGGTCCCCCTTCACACACCACCAGAGGATCCTCTTGACCTGGGCAGTAGCCGCCAACCGACCGCTAAGGTGGGCCCGGCGTGCACTTGGCTACCTGGCGTGGCTGGGACCCCGAGGACCTCCTGGCAGAGGCGGGCATTCTCCTGGGCCGGGTCCGCGGGCGTCTGCGTGTGCAGGGCCTTGTCCACCTTGGCCAGGACGATCTGGCGCAGGTTGAAGAGGCCTGGAGGGCGGGAGGAAGGAGACGGGGGGCTGGCACTGTGTGCAGGCCGCGCTTTCCAGCCGGGCGGTCCGGGAGCCCCTTTCCTTTCCCTCGGCCCGACCGCACCGGGGTTGGCCAGCTGGGACTTGATGAGTTGGCCAGCAGCTCCAGGGGACGGCGCTGCCCGTGCCCCACCGAGACTGGCAGCAACGCCAGGGCTTCACAGGGCGCGGCGCTCCCGGCCCCAGAGCCTTCCCTCTGGTTCTCATCACCGGCTGTCGCCAGAGTCGCAGGTAACGTGCCTTTCTTGTCGTTTGTCTTTTTTCCGGCCCTCAGCCACGCAAAGGTGTGAAGCCCTGACACTCGCTGCCACGTGGATACACCCTGAGAACACGATGCTCAGCGAGAGACATCAAACACAGAAGGACACACAGGGTGTGACCCCACTGAGGGGAAACTTCCAGAACAGGTAGATCCACAGAGTCAGAGTGGGTTCCTGGTGGTCAGGGGCAGGGGAGGGGAGGGAATGATAACTAAAGGCGTGAGGGACACTTTTGGGGTGAGGGAAATGTTCCAAAACAGGGCAGTAGTGACGGCTGCACAGCTCAGTAAAGTGTCCCCACGCGCTCCGGTGCAGCCTGTGAGAGCATCGCTCTCAGGACGAAGGGCTGACCGCAGGAAGACTGAACGAGCACTGGGTCCTGGGCCCAGACGCTCAGCTGGGGACCCCCCCCCCCGTGGGGAAGTCCCTGGGACTTGCTGAGCCTCCACCGAGACTGGCAGCAGCCCCAGGGCCTCACAGGGCGTGGCGCTCCTGGCCCCAGAGCCTACCCTCTGGTTCTCATCACCGCCTGTCACCAGACTTGCATGCAATGTTCTTTTCTTTTCTTTTGTCTTTTTAAAGGCAACTCTTGAATACACGTATTTAACATGCAGGGAACCAGTCTTGACTCCTTGATCTGCGGCTTCCAGCCTCCAGAGTCTCGAGGACATCCACTTCCGTTTTTTAACACACCCTGTGCGTGGGGTTTGATGATGGAAACTGACACCGAGGGCGTCACCACGTGCGGGGTGACATCAGCGGAAGAATCCCGTGGCGAGGGCCTGCCTGAGAACCACGGGAGAGCCCGGGCCCTCCCCGCCCCCTGCCTGCAGCCCCGCGCCCGCACCCACCTGGGAGCGGAGCTGGTGCGTCGCTTGCCAGAACTCATGGAAGTAGGTCTCCAGCTCATCATGCTGCAACAGGGA